>NC_072830.1:1442500-1455000 GCF_027744805.1 Dunckerocampus dactyliophorus
CCAATAGGACGAGTGGATGTATTGATGGCGCATTGGCAGCTGTGGCTAATCTTACTCCCCGAACCAATCTAAAGACCGCTGTCGGGTGTCGAAAATGAAGGAATAATTGCAAAAGGGCAGCCATGTGAGGATGACGCGCCTGGCACAAAATTGCCTTGTCTGGTTATACCTCAGCACCGCTGACGGCTGGAAGTGACATTAATATGGCTGACCTCACCGCGGAAATCTCCTCACCGCCCCACCGCAAGTCCCAATTCCCAAACCCGTTCTGCATCGGTGGCGATGCTGCCGCCGCGGACCGACTGGTGCACGCCGTCCCCGTCCCCCTGCCTCCATCGCTCTCAAGCGACTCCCAACATTCCCATTAGTTTGCGGTTAAATGGCCCCCTGTGTTCCCCTGAATCTCAAGGGGGGGGCTTGCCCCCAGGTTGGCCTGAATGGGCTCTTTCTGAATGTGCACGCTCTGTGACCGGCTGCTTTATTTTCAAAGCGTGTTAATAAGACGTCCAATGGGGAGGGCCACCAGAGACACGCAGATGTTTACAAACAGCATTTTGCGGCTTAAGATCGCCGACTAGGCTGCTGAGATGCCACGATGAGATCGATTGTGGAGTCAGGCTGCCATTCACAAACTTTTATAGTTTTTGTGGATTCTGCAGGTTCTTCTGATTAGAAATCAATTGCCTAATTGAGAGGGGATTGCGGGACGTGATGAGCGTGTGGTACTAAAGCTGCGGGCTCGTGGCCTGCTTCCATTGCTCCAAAACCAAACAGCACAATAACCTTCAATTGAAATCCATGGAAGCCTCTTTTACACAGAGGTCCAGCCAAACAGCATTAAAACCGGAGCAGAAGATGCAGCAATAAACCATGCAGGACCAGTGGGTGTTGTCTTACCGTGGACGGTGAGGCTGGCCGCCGCCTCCGCCTTGCCCACCATGTTCTCCGCCACGCAGGTGTAAGAACCGACGTCCGCCGAGGTCAAACGGCGGATCTTCAGCGTGTGATCCTCCCGGATCTCATATCTTTGAGGGGTATTGAGATATGTTGGTCGGAGACGGGAAAGGGGATCATTGCCGATTACCCTTTCATGATTCGTACCGTCCTTTGGGCAGATCTCCGTCGTCTTTCCGCCACCGCACCGTCGGAACCGGGTCGCCGCGAGCCTCACATCTGAACTCAACGCTCTGGTCCACCAACACCACCTGGCTACCGGGCCGACGCACAAAGCTGGGACGCTCTTTGTTGACCCAAACGGCACACATGTCAAACAAACACATATTTGTTATTGAAGCCACAGTGTGCTGCTTTTATTTGCTCGTAAATGGAGTGGCTACACTGTAAGCCTCTGGTGTGGGGAGACGTGCTTCGCTGAAACGTTCTTACAGCTTTTGTTGTCTGGAATGAAAACAATAAATTCTAAAAAGGCCAAATCTTGTTGCAAGCACCACTTGACAGTTATAGGAAGAAGAAATGAAGACAGAAGACCGCACACGCCAAATATAGAAAGCTGTCTTTGTCCTCTTGTTTACCAGCTGCGACTCTCTCAGACTAAATTCTCCTCTAAGGAGTGGAAAACCGATAAAGTCCCGAGTCAGGATGTGCTCATGTTGGAGGGTCTGTGGGTCACTGGGGGTGAAAGAGGGTGCAGCTGGTGAGGACTGCTGGTGTCAGCATGGGATTCATAGTTTAAAGTGTGCGATTGGAGGTCATCTCACAGTCTGTCTGATAAAGGTCACTGACACCATTTAACTCCCTGGGAGATAGACAATGAAAGCCACAAAATCTGGAGCAATACTGTGAAAAGGAACTGGATGTACGTTGGAGTAGTTAGAAGCAGCAGTAGAGAAGTACCATCCACTGAAAACACCTCAACACACAACCATTATTGTCCAAATAGCTGCTCACACAAGGGAGTGCCAAGATAATTACGTCTTATCTATAGTCAAGCATTGTTGTGTTAGCGTGTTGGTCTAGGGCTGCATGAGTGCTGTTGACGCTAGAAGCTGCGGTCCCTTCAAGGAAACAGGAACTCCAACATGTACTGTCACATTCTGAAGCAGAGCATGATGCCCTTGTCTAAGTAGCTGGAAACACAGGAGAGTAGCAAAAACATCGTGTCGTGCCTACAGGCAAGCATGGTGGTGGTGCTGTCACGACCTGAGGCTGCATGAGAGCTGCTGGCACTGGAAGCTGCGGTTCATTGAAGGAGACATTCTGAAGCAGAGCATGATCCCCTTGTCTAAGCAGCTGGGAACACAAGTGAAGGGGAAGATAATTGTGCCTTGCCTACAGTCCAGCATTGTGGTGGAAGTGTCCTGGCCTGGGGTTACATGAGTGCTGCCGCCACTGGCAAGAAGGGAAACCTGAACTCCCACATGCACTGTGACATTGTGAAGCAGGGCATGAGCCCCTCCCTTGGGAAATGGCAGTTTGCCAACATGATAACAAGCCCAAACACACCGGCAGCACTCATGCAGCCCCGCGCCGTGACTCTACCTATTCTCATGCTTGACTGTAAGCAACAAACAATTATCTTGACACTCACTTGTGTTGCCAACTATTGACACAACGACTGTGTGTTGACTCATTTCTATACTGCTACACAAGCTGTACACTGACTACTCTACAGCACATCCACGTTTCATTTCTAGGATATTGTCCCTTGAGAAGATATAGTAGATATAGTAGAAAGTAGATCCAAACATGCAAATTACCCAGCACTGTAAGTTCGGCTATTTCGCTCTCCCGTTCACCGACCATGTTTGTTCCGACGCAGACGTACTTCCCAGCGTCGCTCTTCCTCGCGTTAGTGATCATCAGCTTCCCTCCACGTATCTGAGGAAGAAAAGCAGGATAGGATGAAATGATTTAGGTGACATGCTTGCGGCTAATGCATAGAAAAGCTCTTCATGATCTCACAAAGGTCGTTGTAACGTTGCGCTAGAACGCGTCCATGAACACAAGTCGTTCCTGAAAGGCTCCATTCATTGCTCGGAGTCTGGATGGAGTTCTCCCCCTCTCAGCTTCCACTTCAAGTCTAAATCACTATCAGTCAGCCTGTTTCCCCTCAAGGTAAGCTGAGCCAAAAAACACTTTCACAATCCAACACAACCGCGGCCCCCCCCCGAGGGAGCACCTGAGGCTCTGCAGCACCGCAAGCACTTTTCCAGCTGCCTCAAAGGCTACTAGGTCCATTACTGCACAGCGAAATTTCAAGAATTCACAAGCTTTCTCTGACTTTCTTTTTGCAGCAGCGAGTGAACACTCAGAGAGCACATAAAGAGCGCGCACGCCCAGTGGTGAGTGCGGGCTTGTCCAGGTGAATGTCATGGCTGTTTTCCCAGGGCTTTGATTACAGACCAGAGGAGCCGCTTTGTTTTCATCCAGACAGGACAAGAGAGCCCCCTCGGTCCCCCGTCGGTTCTCCTCTCGGCGGACAACCACACCAGTCAGCGCCGAGGTAGGACAATACCTTGGCGCACCAGTGGTCTCTGTATCCCGATGGGGCCTAAACTTTAAAATGCAGGATCGCCACCTGCAGACAGGTAACTGATACCATCATTAGGGAGCCACCAATGGAGAACTTGACACACGATATTAACAAAACCACCACTAGAATGACCCGAAGTAGACCGCAGACATACTGTACACTACAACACCACTCAGATTCATGCATTTCTCACTAAACTAAGAAACGCTTGAGTCATCTTTAATCAGACCTTGTTAGAGGTACTTTTTATGTGATTTAGATAGAAAGGTACTGTTTGAATGCCTGGAATTCAACCGAAATTTTCGTCAAGACCATTGGAACGTGCACATTTCTAAGGCAGTCGCCCCAACCACACCTACAACATGCCAACAGCATCAATAAGTCTGCAATAATAATAAACAAGAAGCCTGTCATCTGTGGGTGCACGTTTTAATGTTTCGATGTCTTATTGTTGTACAGGGGTACATAAACACTTATTTTTTATAGATTTTCATTGCATGGTATACTGATTGAGTCCTGTGGGGGAATTTCAGACAAAACTGGCTTTGTCCAGAATTTGAAAGTGGGACTATTCACACCCACAGTGAGAATCATCCCACTAGACCAACAAGCCATATTTTAGATGTATTAGCAGGCCACCGCCCTGTTGAATATTCATGGCGAAACAGAACAGGAGTCTGCAGGATGTGAAGAGGAACTGGAAGCTCGCTTTATGTGGGGGCACCCCGTGGCGCTGGAAGGGTTTGAAGTATCCTTGTGTTACTGTTTGTTTGAGCAAAGGCTTAACAGCTAAAACACTGTGACACCCACAAAGGCCCCCGAGGTCAGGCCATGTAGACCGTATAGCGGTCAGTCAAGGGGGGCTTTGACATGAGGATCCACTTAAAGCGCAGTCCACTCCATCCACACTCTTGCTGTGGCAGTTCTGCAGCATCACAGGGCATACTTGGCGTGCCAGAGCAGCAGGGACTCTCTTTTTTCCCCCCCGCACGTGCACCCCTCCCTGTGCAACACAAGCTGACCATTATGCCTACATTGTGGGGAGATGGCTCCATCCCGTTTTTGTTTTTTTTCCTCTGCTGCCATTTGGCAATGCTGATAATGCGCCAGCCTCCATTCAGCATGCACCCTCTTTGTGTCCACACAGTGCTTCATTCTCCAGGTTGATGATTAGCTACAACCATTGCACAAAAGCAGGAACAAAGTGCTGCATTTTGGGGATTTAGCAAGCAGCTCTGAGCAGATAATGCTCAGAGTTTTTCAATAATGGCAGTTTTATTATTTTGTGCTAACATTTTCCCTGGAAGACCACCACTTTGGGGCAAAAGTGAGCCAGCTGCAGCATCACGGACCTCCCTCACTTTTATGGCCCAGTGGGAAACTGTTCACCACATGAATACACGCTAAATGTTACAAGCGTGTCATTAGTGATTACGCACAATTCACTAAAATACACAAACCCCAGCCGAGGATGGAAAATACACATGGTTGGGGGCTTTACCGTTGCCGTGGCAACAGCATGTTCCGGCATGTCGCACGCAACATTGCAGCCAGGATGAGGGGGCCCTTTGATGAGCTCAGCTGCTGGAGACATTACAAATAATCCCACTTCAGCACCTCCTAACAAACTGTTGTAAACATACATGCTGTCCACTGTGTCCAACACAAAAAGCGCCAACATGGACGTCCTCGCTTGCATCTACGGCCACGCTCGATTGGACTTAGATGTCCCAAGAGGACGGCGAACGCCACTTTAAAAACACTCCTTCACGGGTGCTCGCTTTTCAAGGATTTCTACGAGGTGCTTTTAAATCCACAGGCCGGCCCGACTGCGAGTCCTTTCACCTGTGCCACCGTGCCGGCTGAGCTTCCTCGAAGGGTTTCAGCCATCCAAGCACAAACAGGCAGAGGCGGCAACAAGGGCACCATGCGGAGGCATTAGAGACGGATGCACACTGCAGCATACATGAAAGTCCAAATGAAAGACTACACAGTGCAGTTACACAGCAACACTGGGTGCAAACCGTAATATTTGATTTTATAGTGTTAGGGACCGTGAAAAGGAGCAGCCTTCTGGTATTAGTTACATCCCACTTCTGACACCAAATTTTAAAAGGAATCAATAAAATATTCTGATTGTGATACTATTTCTAACAAAGCACATCATTATATCAGAAAGAAGATTCGTACTCTGGGAAAGGAAATTCAACTTAAACTACAAATGCTTGGTTGTAGACGACTTCAATGTATTCAAGAATGTATTTGGGAGTTTCTGCATGCGTACCAAAACCCAAGTTCACAAAGGAAGAATTTGGGAGGAGCTGCTCCACCCTGGGGGCGTCTGCGTGTATTGCAGTTTCATCAACCCTTAAACATCATTCAAAATGAAAGAAGGAAACCGTTAAACAATTTCTTTCCAGGAAAAGGAACATCATTTTGTTTTAGATGGAAATAAATTGAAAACAAAGTGCATTGTATTAAGAAAACCACAATGTATTCCACCAAGCATTCGTTAGGGAAAATTACATAAATTGCTAAATGACCTTTTCTTTAACTCACAAAACAAAACTAAAAAGCCACAAATAAAGAAGCTGATTCGATTGTTGGCACAGATATGGTTATAACATCTTCACATGCAAACATGCTCCAAATGAAACTGTGCCCTGTTTCAACAATACAAAAAAAACAATAATCCCTCGTTTATTGCGGTTAATTGGTTCCAAATCTGACCAAAGCAAGTGAATTTCCCGCCAAGTAGGATTTCTTATTTATAAATGGAATACTTTCGTAGTTAGAGCATAGAAAGCCTGTTTACGACATTCTAAATATGGTTTTTAACGTTATTAGAGCCCGCTAGACATGAAATAACACCCCTATAGTACTACTCGTATTATCCACCATAGTAAACATAACAAGAAATTAAGCCAATTAAGACGTAATGTATCCTCACACATCTTGTGTGTTGCTGTAAATGTGTTCTGCTGTTACAAGAGCTTTGTTTGGGGGGGGGACAGAAAGTGACGTCGGTTTTAGCTCCGAGTGGGTTATGGCCGCAACAGTAGCCCATGTTAGGGATTATTGTGCCTATGTGAAATAATTCAAACCTGCAATAAAAGCCATTGAGCTATTGTTCCAGAGATCAAGTCTGGTGCTTGTGTGTCTCACCAAACATTACAGTAATATTACTGACACCTAGTGACCAGTGTTGAATACTACATATCATCACAACACCTTTGAATGCCACTTTTAAATGCCTTATATTTGTATTTGAGTTCATTTTGCCATTTTATGCTTGAAAATGCGTAATTGAAGCAAAAAATATGTAACATTTCCTTAAATATGCATATTTTTGGACTGATAATAGGCCGTATACAACCACGATAACAGCAATGATTTATGAATGTTAAAAAAAAAAAAACGTGAGCGTGAAGCTGCAAAATTCGATGTGAAAAGTGTGGAGAGATGACTTTTTCAGCCTGCGAGCTACTTTTAAAATGACCAAGTTCCAAAGATCTAACTCCTACTATATATATAGAACATATATATAGTTACTATATTTATTTTTTAAAAAGTACATATATGTACGTTATACATGTATATCAAGTTACAAGTCAAAATGTTCTACCGCTTTCTATAAAACATATTACATATATAAAATCTAAGTGGTAAACTTAGTATTGTAATATATATTACATCATATATATATATATTAAGATATATATAATATTGTAAATATGAATGTTTAGTATTTCACACTTTCAGAGTTTGCAGGTCATCAAAGTAGTTGACATCATAATTCTACTCAATATGGCAATAAAAGCCATTGCACATCATTCCTCAAGAGTTACGTACATAACCTGAGTACTGGTAATATGTCAGTCAAAACAGCTACGTAACGTTCATGTGCTGCGTCCAGCTAGCATTTGCTATCAAACATTACTCATACACGAACTGAATGAACGAACGATGATGCAAATGATCCGGAATCGGAATTCTGAAGATGAAAGTTGCATCTCCGTGTGTAGCTGGAAACGCCGCAGGGGAGCAAGAGCGAATCAGTAGGGGAGCTTCATGTCAGCTGACTGATGTCACATGACATCTACAAAGTACCCAAACTACCTTGGCGATCTACCGGTAGCTCGCAATCGACGTACCGGGCACCCCTGCTGGAATCGGGTATTCGTGTGTGCATACTGTACGTACAATATGATCGCACAAAGCAAAAAATAAGCTAACCACATAACCACAACAGCGGAGTGCGTCGTAGCACTGAGGTTTCATGCTTATCAGCGACTGCTGCCGACTGAGGACAGCTATGATTTGTTTCTCTTTAAAGCAGATTATGCGCTTGCTCCTTTCAATTATGCCGCTCAGAGGCCAGAGACCGACAGGCTCTGCCAGCGCGGCGTTGAGGGAAAACAAAAGGAGAGAGCGCTTGTGTGCTTTATGGTGTGACTCGTGATCAAGACCTCGTGTGACCTGTGCACAGCAATCCTTCTTCTCGTCTAACAACAAATCGCTTACTCGGCCTATAATAAGGACGTAATCAGCACTACACCAATGAAGAAGAGTATCATCATGGTATTTTTAATTTTACATTATGCAAGCACTCTGGAAAGTGCCAACCATAGTTTTAAAAAGTTTCCTCAAAGGAGAATTGTCTCCTGCTTGGACCGCCCTCACGACTATAAACAGAATATTTTACACCAGCATCGTGTTATTACCACTTTGAATTACCACATAAGCAAAAATGACATCGCATCCCTGCTGCCAAGACATTAGAAATGCAGCCAGACAAACTATAAAAATACGATCCAGACCCATAACTTTGTTCTCAGTAGCCGCTGAGACTTATTTTCTTGTAAACCAGAAGGTTTGCGTGACTCTCCGAGACGGACGGTTCTTAAACAACGTACATTGCTGACTGACAGCAACGTGCTAACTGTGCTGTTAGCACTGCTGAGTGCACCTTCCTGCCTCCTCATCAGAGTATTTTCAAGCTGATTTCATCAGCCAATCAATGCACTGCTGCTGACTAATGGAGTGAGGCGGATTCTACGCCCCGGTCATTAGGGTTTTAAGCAGCCGCTTTGGATTGGCTGGGAGGAATGAGCAAATCCATTTTTCAACAAACAACTCAAGTGGCGATAATGGCTTGCCACACATCACTGGTCCATTTGATTCCTTTCTCTCATCATCCTGACATGAGAAAAGCATCAATGTGTTGGGAGAAACGTCACCTTAAAGGTTCAGCCAATCTACTCACTGTGATTCTCTCATCTCGATCGTCGATGTTTATTCCGTCCTTCTTCCAAGAGATGGTGGGTTCAGGGTGGCCGCGCGGGGGTTGACACTCCAGGACCGCCGGCTCTCCGGCTGCCACGATGACGTCGGCGGGGTTCTGTCGGAAGTCGTCACGTAGAACTGCAGAAAGATAAAAAAAGAAGTGAATTAAGGAAACGGTGAAGAGCAGGCGTGTAACAATACATTCATTCCTACGAAGATGTTTTGGTACAGTACAGAGGACTACCGAGTTCCCACATGGAGCACATTAAGTGAGGGACGGGAAGTGTTGGTCTACACATCACAATAGCAACAGTTGGATTAATTGCATTAATTGCAATCATTGTAACGTGCCCCACTTGGGCCTTCTTGAGGTGCTAACTATAAAGTCATGCCATCCGCATCCAAGTAGTCCTCTGAATTTGGTACCAAATGATCCCAGTCTTTGTCTGAGGTTGGTCAGTGTCCAAGTATCGTGTCCATAAAAGAAGACAGGGAGGATCAGGACTTGGACTTCATGGAAATGGATGGAAATATCAGGAAGGACATTGCTACCATGCTAAAGAAAGCAGATGTGAAGGGTCCTAAAGATGCTACAGCAATGCAATTTCAAGATTCCATTCACTGCAAGCGAAACATTCCAGAACTCCTCATTCCTTACTTTTATTTGCTGTGCTACTGATTGCATGCCAGCCTTGATATGCCAGATATGAACACATGACTCCAATCCAAGCAGACTCATACCTCTGCTTGGCTGCAGGCCTTTGCATGAGCTTTTGCTCCTCAACCGCTACACACAAAAGGAGGAAAACATGCCCCCTACTGTGTTGCCTGTGCTGTTATTTTTCTGACAAATACACCACCTGGTGCACTGTAATTAAACCCCAAAGTTTGACCCCTGTAAGGTTCTCACGTCGCTCAAACATCCACTGTAAATTTAGGGCGTTTATTCAAATCACCACAATATTTGGTACACACCTTCAGCGGACTCGTAAGCACACACGTGTGGAATTTCAGCAAGATTGGTTGAAAAACATGGCTGTCACATGTTTGTCCATGAGACATTGACCATTTGAGTTTGGGGGGCTCTCCCTTAGAGATAAGGTGGGAAGCGCTGTCATCCGCGAGAAACTCGAAGTAGAACCGCTGCTCCTCTGCATTGACAGGAGCCAGATGGGGTGGCTCTGGCATCTGGTCAGGATGCCTCCCGGACGCCTCCCTGGGTGGTGTTCAGGGCACGGCCGACGGGTTGGAGGCCTCGGGAAAGACCCAGGTCACGTTGGAGAGACTGTGTCTCTCAACTGGCCTGGGAACCCCAAATGTCTCTGAAACAATTAGGACAGTCCATCTCATCCATATCATGAGCAATTGGATCAGTGCATAGAGTACGTCCGGTGTAGGCAGGCCCAACTAAACAGGTTTGCCATGGGGGGAGGTGGGAGAAGTAATAAAAAGACAAACAACAGCTTGCCAGGACTCATTTTCCCAGCTCGGGAGCATAAAAACATGAAGGGCCACACATGCAGCACTGCGCTAGGTCGCATGTGTACCTGAAGTGTGCGCATGGGCAAATAATCAGGATTATTTGCGGCTGCTTTGGGGGCTAAAATGAACTTTAGCTTGGTTGTCTCACGCTCCGACTTCACCTCGACGCCAGATGAAAGTCAGCCTCGCTGCAGGACTCCCTCACTTAGACACAGCCAACAAATTCCTGACTAAACTTAAGTGGTCCTCCTCTAAGTCACAGAGCTGCTTCATAACCCCCCCCCCACACATACTATGACGTATGGAGCCTCAACAAAAGCTCAGGGATTCACGGGATTGTTTGCTTCTTTGATGCAGCAGTGTGATGCGACTTAAGCGTGCAGCTGTGGGATGAAGGCTTGCTGAGGTAATTAGCCTCGTTAAAAGCAGATGCAGTCATCCAGGAATGCAGATGTTTAAAGTAAACATCCGCTCGACGAGAGCTCCTGTCTCTGCGTCAGGAAGGTCGCCGTGTTCTCAAGGGCGCTACTGTAAAGGTAGCGTATGTCTGCACAACGCTGTGCTTGTTAGAGCTATCACTCTGATCGCTGCTTGTTTCCACAACAACTATACAAGTCATGCACGTGAAACTTTGTGCAGGGGTGGGACATGTGTTCATGTGTTTCATGCAAATCAAGGCCAACATGGAACTATTCCCTTGCCCCGGAATGCAAATGGTTGGTCCAAATCCTTGCCTTTTAGATCACATACGTACAAAACAAAACTGTTCACGTTTGTGAGATCATTTATTTCTTTAGTATTTTTGGTAAACTTTTAACAGCTAAAATTATGCACAAAGCAAACAATAACCTGCTACCCAAAACCGTGAAAGAGTTCTTCTCAACAAGATTAGGGACAAATGAAACCTAAAACACAACACTACAAACCTTCTGCATTTCTGGACGTGGACTCAGGTTGTGGAACGGATGGAGTAAGGAACTGAAACAATGCACTAAAACCAGCGATTTCAAGAAAGAGTACAAGCAGTTGATGTTTCCAAAATACAAAGAATAAGACATGTGAACGCCGCACGGTGGTCTAGTGGTTAGCACGTTGGCCAACACAGTAACAGCTTGGAGATCGGGAAGACCTGGGTTCGATTCTCCCCTGGGGCATTTCTGTGTGGAGTTTGCATGTTCTCCCCGTGTGCGCGTGGGTTTTCTCCGGGTACTCCGGCTTCCTCCCACATTCCAAAAACATGCATGTTAGCTTCATTGGCGACTCTAAATTGTCCATAGGTATGAATGTGAGTGTGAATGGTTGTTTGTCTATATGTGCCCTGCCATTGGCTGGCGATCAGTCCAGGGTGTACCCCGCCTGTCGCCCGAAGTCAGCTGGGATAGGCTCCAGCATGCCTCCGCGACCCTAATGAGGAAAAAAAGCGGTATAGAAAATGGATGGATGGAAGACATGTGAACCACTCTGTGCATACAAGGCTATGTCCAACCACTCTTACACCCACTACTACCTCTTCATTTCAGCTGAGTACATTGTCTGAACTCGCTCATTATCAAATTAGGTTTCTGTCAACTATTTGATCAGTTATTATCAAGTTATTATCATAAAGTCTGCAGTTTCCTTACAGTAAGCTCAAATAAACCTTGAATGTCATTTCACTACATGGTTACATTGACTTATCACTTCCCTAGGGATTTACAAAAGGCTAAAAGTACATTTGGAATACAGGAGGTGAACAGATGCACTGTAACTGAAGTGAAACAGACGAGGAGGAGGATTAAATAAGCTTTGCTTCTTCCTACTCCTCTTTGGACATGCGGAACTGTGAACTGTGTAACTTGTGTGCGTGTTCAAGGTGAATTCAACCACTACCACGACCATTTGAATTAGTGCTGTTTCATTCACAGATGAAACCATTCCAACTCAGGTGGGAAAGGTCAAGTCCAATCCAAATCTAGACCATGACGCTAACCTAATCATTGAATTCAAACAATCTAGTGCTCTCTTCCTGATTCAGGATGAAATCATGGTGTTTGCCGGCTAACTAACAAGCAAAACAACATTGCTCAATTTTTGTCACTTTTGCTGAATAACCTTGATTATTTTTGCGCATGAAACCACCCTAGAGGCAAACAAAAGGTGACCAGTTCATCCAATGTCTTATTCTCCACAAAGCTAACAAATAAATCAACTGTGCTCCACAATTGTTTCTTTTGCTAGAATAACGTAAATTGTCTTTTCT